>NC_083573.1:98687675-98695204 GCF_027579695.1 Neoarius graeffei
GGGCGAGAGAGAGAGCGCGTGTGTGTATGGGGCGAGAGAGAGAGAGCGTGTGTGTATGGGGCGAGAGAGAGAGAGCGTGTGTGTATGGGGCGAGAGAGAGAGCGCGTGTGTGTATGGGGCGAGAGAGAGAGCGCGTGTGTGTATGGGGCGAGAGAGAGCGCGCGTGTGTATGGGGCGAGAGAGAGCGCGCGTGTGTATGGGGCGAGAGAGAGAGAGCGTGTGTATGGGGCGAGAGAGAGAGCGCGTGTGTGTATGGGGCGAGAGAGAGAGCGCGTGTGTGTATGGGGCGAGAGAGAGAGCGCGTGTGTGTATGGGGCGAGAGAGAGAGCGCGTGTGTGTATGGGGCGAGAGAGAGAGCGCGTGTGTGTATGGGGCGAGAGAGAGAGCGCGTGTGTGTATGGGGCGAGAGAGAGCGCGCGTGTGTGTATGGGGCGAGAGAGAGAGAGCGCGTGTGTGTATGGGGCGAGAGAGAAAGCGCGTGTGTGTATGGGGCGAGAGAGAGCGCGTGTGTGTATGGGGCGAGAGAGAGAGAGCGCGTGTGTGTATGGGGCGAGAGAGAGCGCGCGTGTGTGTATGGGGCGAGAGAGAGAGCGCGTGTGTGTATGGGGCGAGAGAGAGAGCGCGTGTGTGTATGGGGCGAGAGAGAGAGAGCGCGTGTGTATGGGGCGAGAGAGAGAGAGCGCGTGTGTATGGGGCGAGAGAGAGAGCGCGCGTGTGTATGGGGCGAGAGAGAGAGCGCGCGTGTGTATGGGGCGAGAGAGCGCGCGTGTGTATGGGGCGAGAGAGAGCGCGCGTGTGTATGGGGCGAGAGAGAGAGAGCGCGTGTGTATGGGGCGAGAGAGAGAGAGCGTGTGTGTATGGGGCGAGAGAGAGAGCGCGTGTGTGTATGGGGCGAGAGAGAGAGCGCGTGTGTGTATGGGGCGAGAGAGAGCGTGTGTGTATGGGGCGAGAGAGAGAGCGCGTGTGTGTATGGGGCGAGAGAGAGAGCGCGTGTGTGTATGGGGCGAGAGAGAGAGCGCGTGTGTGTATGGGGCGAGAGAGAAAGCGCGTGTGTGTATGGGGCGAGAGAGAGCGCGCGTGTGTGTATGGGGCGAGAGAGAGAGAGCGCGTGTGTGTATGGGGCGAGAGAGAAGCGCGTGTGTGTATGGGGCGAGAGAGAGCGCGCGTGTGTGTATGGGGCGAGAGAGAGAGAGCGCGTGTGTGTATGGGGCGAGAGAGAGCGCGCGTGTGTGTATGGGGCGAGAGAGAGAGCGCGTGTGTGTATGGGGCGAGAGAGAGAGCGCGTGTGTGTATGGGGCGAGAGAGAGAGCGCGTGTGTGTATGGGGCGAGAGAGAGAGCGCGTGTGTGTATGGGGCGAGAGAGAGAGCGCGTGTGTGTATGGGGCGAGAGAGAGCGCGTGTGTGTATGGGGCGAGAGAGAGCGCGCGTGTGTGTATGGGGCGAGAGAGAGAGCGCGTGTGTGTATGGGGCGAGAGAGAGAGCGCGTGTGTGTATGGGGCGAGAGAGAGAGCGCGTGTGTGTATGGGGCGAGAGAGAGAGCGCGTGTGTGTATGGGGCGAGAGAGAGAGAGCGTGTGTGTATGGGGCGAGAGAGAGAGAGCGTGTGTGTATGGGGCGAGAGAGAGAGCGCGTGTGTGTATGGGGCGAGAGAGAAAGCGCGTGTGTGTATGGGGCGAGAGAGAGCGCGCGTGTGTGTATGGGGCGAGAGAGAGAGAGCGCGTGTGTGTATGGGGCGAGAGAGAAAGCGCGTGTGTGTATGGGGCGAGAGAGAGCGCGCGTGTGTGTATGGGGCGAGAGAGAGAGAGCGCGTGTGTGTATGGGGCGAGAGAGAGCGCGCGTGTGTGTATGGGGCGAGAGAGAGAGCGCGTGTGTGTATGGGGCGAGAGAGAGAGCGCGTGTGTGTATGGGGCGAGAGAGAGAGCGCGTGTGTGTATGGGGCGAGAGAGAGAGCGCGTGTGTGTATGGGGCGAGAGAGAGCGCGTGTGTGTATGGGGCGAGAGAGAGCGCGCGTGTGTGTATGGGGCGAGAGAGAGAGCGCGTGTGTGTATGGGGCGAGAGAGAGAGCGCGTGTGTGTATGGGGCGAGAGAGAGAGCGCGTGTGTGTATGGGGCGAGAGAGAGAGCGCGTGTGTGTATGGGGCGAGAGAGAGAGCGCGTGTGTGTATGGGGCGAGAGAGAGAGAGCGTGTGTGTATGGGGCGAGAGAGAGAGCGCGTGTGTGTATGGGGCGAGAGAGAGAGCGCGCGTGTGTATGGGGCGAGAGAGAGCGCGCGTGTGTATGGGGCGAGAGAGAGCGCGCGTGTGTATGGGGCGAGAGAGAGAGAGCGCGTGTGTATGGGGCGAGAGAGAGAGCGCGCGTGTGTATGGGGCGAGAGAGAGAGAGCGCGTGTGTATGGGGCGAGAGAGAGAGCGCGTGTGTGTATGGGGCGAGAGAGAGAGCGCGTGTGTGTATGGGGCGAGAGAGAGAGCGCGTGTGTGTATGGGGCGAGAGAGAGAGCGCGTGTGTGTATGGGGCGAGAGAGAAAGCGCGTGTGTGTATGGGGCGAGAGAGAGCGCGCGTGTGTGTATGGGGCGAGAGAGAGAGAGCGCGTGTGTGTATGGGGCGAGAGAGAAAGCGCGTGTGTGTATGGGGCGAGAGAGAGCGCGTGTGTGTATGGGGCGAGAGAGAGAGAGCGCGTGTGTGTATGGGGCGAGAGAGAGCGCGCGTGTGTGTATGGGGCGAGAGAGAGAGCGCGTGTGTGTATGGGGCGAGAGAGAGAGAGCGTGTGTGTATGGGGCGAGAGAGAGAGAGCGTGTGTGTATGGGGCGAGAGAGAGAGCGCGTGTGTGTATGGGGCGAGAGAGAAAGCGCGTGTGTGTATGGGGCGAGAGAGAGCGCGTGTGTGTATGGGGCGAGAGAGAGAGAGCGCGTGTGTGTATGGGGCGAGAGAGAGCGCGCGTGTGTGTATGGGGCGAGAGAGAGAGCGCGTGTGTGTATGGGGCGAGAGAGAGAGCGCGTGTGTGTATGGGGCGAGAGAGAGCGCGCGTGTGTGTATGGGGCGAGAGAGAGAGAGCGCGTGTGTGTATGGGGCGAGAGAGAGCGCGCGTGTGTGTATGGGGCGAGAGAGAGAGCGCGTGTGTGTATGGGGCGAGAGAGAGAGCGCGTGTGTGTATGGGGCGAGAGAGAGAGCGCGTGTGTGTATGGGGCGAGAGAGAGAGCGCGTGTGTGTATGGGGCGAGAGAGAGAGCGCGTGTGTGTATGGGGCGAGAGAGAGCGCGTGTGTGTATGGGGCGAGAGAGAGCGCGCGTGTGTGTATGGGGCGAGAGAGAGAGCGCGTGTGTGTATGGGGCGAGAGAGAGAGCGCGTGTGTGTATGGGGCGAGAGAGAGAGCGCGTGTGTGTATGGGGCGAGAGAGAGAGCGCGTGTGTGTATGGGGCGAGAGAGAGAGAGCGTGTGTGTATGGGGCGAGAGAGAGAGAGCGTGTGTGTATGGGGCGAGAGAGAGAGCGCGTGTGTGTATGGGGCGAGAGAGAAAGCGCGTGTGTGTATGGGGCGAGAGAGAAAGCGCGTGTGTATGGGGCGAGAGAGAGAGAGCGCGTGTGTGTATGGGGCGAGAGAGAGCGCGCGTGTGTGTATGGGGCGAGAGAGAGAGAGCGCGTGTGTGTATGGGGCGAGAGAGAAAGCGCGTGTGTGTATGGGGCGAGAGAGAGCGCGTGTGTGTATGGGGCGAGAGAGAGAGAGCGCGTGTGTGTATGGGGCGAGAGAGAGCGCGCGTGTGTGTATGGGGCGAGAGAGAGAGCGCGTGTGTGTATGGGGCGAGAGAGAGAGCGCGTGTGTGTATGGGGCGAGAGAGAGAGCGCGTGTGTGTATGGGGCGAGAGAGAGAGAGCGTGTGTGTATGGGGCGAGAGAGAGAGAGCGTGTGTGTATGGGGCGAGAGAGAGAGCGCGTGTGTGTATGGGGCGAGAGAGAAAGCGCGTGTGTGTATGGGGCGAGAGAGAGCGCGTGTGTGTATGGGGCGAGAGAGAGAGAGCGCGTGTGTGTATGGGGCGAGAGAGAGCGCGCGTGTGTGTATGGGGCGAGAGAGAGAGCGCGTGTGTGTATGGGGCGAGAGAGAGAGCGCGTGTGTGTATGGGGCGAGAGAGAGAGCGTGTGTGTATGGGGCGAGAGAGAGAGAGCGTGTGTGTATGGGGCGAGAGAGAGAGAGCGTGTGTGTATGGGGCGAGAGAGAGAGCGCGTGTGTGTATGGGGCGAGAGAGAAAGCGCGTGTGTGTATGGGGCGAGAGAGAGCGCGTGTGTGTATGGGGCGAGAGAGAGCGCGCGTGTGTATGGGGCGAGAGAGAGAGAGCGTGTGTGTATGGGGCGAGAGAGAGAGAGCGCGTGTGTGTATGGGGCGAGAGAGAGCGCGCGTGTGTGTATGGGGCGAGAGAGAGAGCGCGCGTGTGTGTATGGGGCGAGAGAGAGAGCGTGTGTGTATGGGGCGAGAGAGAGAGCGCGTGTGTGTATGGGGCGAGAGAGAGAGCGCGTGTGTGTATGGGGCGAGAGAGAGAGCGCGTGTGTGTATGGGGCGAGAGAGAGCGCGTGTGTGTATGGGGCGAGAGAGAGCGCGCGTGTGTGTATGGGGCGAGAGAGAGAGCGCGTGTGTGTATGGGGCGAGAGAGAGAGCGCGTGTGTGTATGGGGCGAGAGAGAGAGCGCGTGTGTGTATGGGGCGAGAGAGAGAGAGCGTGTGTATGGGGCGAGAGAGAGAGAGCGTGTGTGTATGGGGCGAGAGAGAGAGCGCGTGTGTGTATGGGGCGAGAGAGAGAGCGCGTGTGTGTATGGGGCGAGAGAGAGAGCGCGTGTGTGTATGGGGCGAGAGAGAGAGAGCGCGTGTGTGTATGGGGCGAGAGAGAGAGAGCGTGTGTATGGGGCGAGAGAGAGAGAGCGTGTGTGTATGGGGCGAGAGAGAGAGCGCGTGTGTGTATGGGGCGAGAGAGAGAGCACGTGTGTGTATGGGGCGAGAGAGAGCGAGAGTGTGTGCGCGTGTATGGGGTGAGAGAGAGAGAGAGAGTGAGTGAGTGTGTGTGTGTGTGTGTATGGGATGAGAGAGAGCACAAGTGAGTGTGTGTATGGGGTGAGAGAGAGTGTGTGTGTGTATGGGGTGAGAGTGTGTGTGTGTGTGTGTGTGTGTGTGTGTGTGTGTGTGTGTGTGTGTGGTGAGAGAGAGCGAGAGAGAGTGTGTGTGTGTATGGGATGAGAGAGAGCGCAAGTGAGTGTGTGTATGGGGTGAGAGAGAGTGTGTGTGTGTATGGGGTGAGAATGTGTGTGTGTGTGTGTGTGTGTGTGTGTGTGTGTGTGTGTGTGGTGAGAGAGAGCGAGAGAGAGTGTGTGTGTGTGTATGGGATGAGAGAGAGCGCGAGTGAGTGTGTGTATGGGGTGAGAGAGAGAGAGAGAGTGTGAGTGTGTATAGGGTGAGAGAGCGAGAGTGTGTGTTTATGGGGTGAGAGGGGGAGACTGTGTCTGGGGTGAGAGTCTGTGTGTATGGGGAGAGAGAGTCAGAGAGAGCGAGTGTGTGTGTGTCTGGTGTGAGAGGGCAAGTGTGTGTGTATGGTGTGTGAGAGAGAGAGAGAGAGAGAGAGAGAGAGTGTGTATGGGGTGAGAGGGCGAGTGTGTGTGTGCATGGGGTGCGGGAGAGAGAGAGTGTGAGTATGGGCTGAGAGAGGGTGTGTGTGTATGCGGTGGGTGAGAGAGAGAGAGAGAGAGAGTATGGGGTGAGAGACTGACAGTGTGTATGGGGTGAGAGAGAGATTGAGAGAAAGAGTGTGTGTTTATGGGGTGAGAGAGAGCAAGACAGTGAGAGTGTGTGTATGTACGAGGTGAGAGAGAGAGAGTTTATGGGGTGAGAGGGCGAGAGAGAGTGTGCGTGTATGGGGCGAGAGAGAGAGTGTATCTGGGGCGAGAGAGAGCGTGTGTGTGTATGGGGTGAGAGGGGGAGAATGAGTGTGTGTATGGCGTGAGAGAGAGAAAGAAAGTGTGTGTATGGGGTGAGAGAGAGAGTGTGCGTGTTTGGGGTGAGAGAGAGCGAGAGAGAGAGTGTGCGTGTATGGGATATGAGAGAGAGAGAAAGCGAGGGACAGTGTGTGTGGATGTGGTGAGAGAGAGAGAGAGAGAGAGAGAGAGAGAGAGAGAGTGTGTGCGTGTGTATGGGGTGAGAGAGAGCGCACGAGAGAGTGAGTGTGTATGGGGTGAGAGAGAGAGAGTGTATGTGTATGGGGTGAGAGAGAGCGACAGAGTGTGTGTGTGTGTGTATGGGGTGAGAGAGAGAGAGAGAGAGAGCGACAGAGACAGTGTGTGTGTGTGTGTGTGTATGGGGTGAGAGAGAGAGAGAGAGCGACAGAGACAGAGTGTGTGTGTGTGTGTGTGTGTGTGTGTGTGTATGGGGTGAGAGAGAGAGAGAGAGAGAGAGAGTGAGCGAGACAGAGTGTGTGTATGGGGTGAGAGACCTAGAGAGAGAGAGAGAGAAAGCAAGAGACATAGACTGTGTGTATGGGGCGAGAGAGAGCGCGTGTGTGTGTGTGTGTATGGGGCGAGAGAGAGTGCGTGTGTGTGAGTATGGGGCGAGAGAGAGCGTGTGTGTGAGTATGGGGCGAGAGAGAGCGTGTGTGTGAGTATGGGGCGAGAGAGAGCGTGTGTGGGTATGGGGCGAGAGACAGCGTGTGTGGGTATGGGGCGAGAGAGAGCGTGTGTGGGTATGGGGCGAGTGTGTGTGTGTGTGTGTGTGTGTGTGTGTGTGTGTATATGGGGCGAGAGTGTGTGTGTGTGTGTGTGTGTGTGTGTGTGTATATGGGGCGAGTGAGAGCGTGTGTGTATGGGGTGAGAGAACGAGAGTGTGTGTGTGTGTGCGCACGTGGGCATGGGGAGAGAGAGAGAGAGAGAGAGAGAGTGTGTGTGTGTGTGTGTGTGTAAGGTGAGAGGGAGAGTGTGTGTGTGTATGGTGAGAGAGAGAGAGAGAGAGAGAGAGAGAGAGAGAGAGTGTGTGTGCGCATGGGGTGAGAGAGAGCGAGAGTGTGTGTGTGTGTATGGGCTGAGAGACTGACTGTGTGTATGGGGTGAGAGAGAGTGTGTGTCTATGGGCTGAGAGTGTGTGTGTGTATGGGGTGAGAGAGAGAGAGTGTGTGTATGGGTTGACAGAGAGAGAGAGAGAGAGAGAGAGAGAGAGAGAGAGAGAGAGTGCGCGCGTGTGTGTGTGTATGGGGCGAGAGAGAGAAAGAGAGAGAGTGTGTGTGTGTGTGTGTATGGGGCGAGAGAGCATGTGTGTGTATGGGGTGAGAGAGAGAGAGTGTGTATATGGGGCGAGAGAGAGCGTGTGTGTGTGTGTGTGTGTGTGTGTATGGGGGGGAGAGAGCGAGAGAGAGAGGGGTGTGTGAGCATGGGGTGAGAGATTGTGTATATGGGGTGAGAGAGTGTGTGTGTGTGTGTGTATAGGGTGAGAGGGAGAGAGAGTGTGTGTATGGGGTGAGAGGGAGAGAGGGTGTGTGTGTATGGTGTGAGAGAGTGAGTGAGTGTATGGGGTGA